>NC_141693.1:230290226-230292726 GCF_964263255.1 Lissotriton vulgaris | reverse complement strand
CAGGACAGCGACCCGGGATGGGGAGGCCGCCCTCCCCGGGCCCTCAGGGGCCCCCGGCCAGAGCTGCTGAACTCAGCCGAGCGAGGGGAGGCTTCCCGGGCATGACGGCACCCCGTCCTGGTCCTTTGGCTGTGTGGCAGGCCGGTGGACCGGGCCCAGGGCCGTGGCACCCGACCCGGGGCCCGCCCGGGGCCCTGGACCCAGCCTGGGCTCCCAAGCCCGGCGGCGCAGGGAAAGCCTCTCTGGGCCCTCCGGACCCCGTCCCGGGCACCCTGCCACGCAGCAGGACCAAGGACAGCGCCCGGGATGGGGAGGCCGCCCTCCCCTGGACCTCAGGCCTCAGGCCTTCCAGGTAAGCCCGGCAATCTGGTCGCCCCGTTGGAAAGCATTGCGCGCTACTGTTGCAAACACATTATCTACCGGACTTGCTCTAGATGGCGCTCCAACATAAGGAATGAACCAACACCTTCCCTACTGGAATCGTGACGAGCTAAAGTCGTCAGCAGCACCGAAGGGGCTAGTTTATCAACACTTTCCCTCCTGTTGCGCGGGTTGGTGTTTGAAAAATAGATTTTATTACGCCTTTAGTTAGTGTGTCCTCTAGATCAAGTTGATCTACTGACTTGCGACGCCAAGGCATCTCGCTGTAAAGGAATGCGATGTCACAGCATGCATTTTCGTTATTCGAATAGATACCCGCCTATAACCCCTTCACTGCGGCGGTTCGAATGGGTTTGGGCATGGAGCTGTGGTGCTCATGATGGAGCTCCTGGACCCAGCCAAGCAAGGAGAGGCTCCCCGGGCACAAACAGAACCCCGTCCCTGGCTTTGGCAGTGCGGCAGGCCGGGGGGCGAGGGGAACCCAACCCGGGCCCCTGGGCCCCATCTGGGAGACCGGAGGCGCTGGGGACGCCTCCCCGGGCCCTCCCAGACCCCATCCAGGGCTTCCTGCCACGCGGCAGGCCCAGGAACAGACCCTGGGCTGGGGCAACATCCTGGCCCGTCCAGCTGCCGGCTGAGGACAGCTAGGCCGAGAGTACCTTGTCCCTATCAATCCGGAGGAAAATTACCCATATTTCTTGTAATCCGTGCACACAAGGTGACAGAGGGGACCCAGGGCGCAAAAGTGCGCGAGCTCCCGGAGCCCTCGCTCGGATCCGGGAGGCGAATGGCACCTCATCGGGACTTCCAGGGAAGTCCGGCCATCTGGTCGCTACATAGGAAAGCATTGCGGGCGACCAGATGGCCGAGGCGAGAGGGGCGACAAGATAGCCACGGCCGAAATGACACCAATCTGCCTGCCCCAGGCCTGTAGGGATCAGGAGCTGCAGGGCTCCGGGGCTCCGGGGCTCCCTGCCGCGCGGCAGGACCCAGGACGGAGCCCCCGGTATGGGGGCCACCCTCTCAGGGGCCCTGGACGGGGCTCCCAAAACCCAGCGGAGCAAGGGGAGGCTCCCTGGGCACCACGAAACCCAGTCCCGGGCCTTTGGCAGTGCGGCAGGCCGGAGGGACGGGGCCCTGGGCCCAAGCACCCGACTCGGGGCCCGGGGAGGCCCCTGGACCCTGCCGGGGCTCCCAGGCCCAGAGGCGCAGGGGAAGCCTACCCCGGGTCCTCCGGACCCCGTCCCAGGCACCCTGCCACGCGGCAGGACCCAGGACGGACCCCCCCCCAGGCAAGGAGGCCAACCTCCCCGGGGCAACTGAGGGCCCATAGGACGGAGCTCCTGAACCCAGCCAAGCACGGGGAGGCACCCCGGGCACCACGGAACCCAGTGCCGGGCCTTGGACAGTGCGGCAGGCCGGAGGACAGGGCCCTGTGCCAGAGCACCCCATCCGGGGCCCGGGGACCCCAAGGCCCAGAGGCACAGGGGTAGCCTTCCCCGGGCCCTCCGGAACCCATCCCGGGCACCCTGCCACGCGGAAGGACCCAGGACGGTGCCCCGGCCGGAGCTCTTGAACCCAGCCAGGCTCCCCAGGCACAACAGACACCGCTAGGCCGAGAGGGGTCCCAGAGTACCTTGTCCCTATCAATCCGGAGGAAAATTACCCCCATTTCTTGTAATCCGTGCACACAAGGTAACAGAGGGGACCCAGGGCGCAAAAGTGCCCGACCTCCTGGAGCCCTCGCTGGGATCCGGGAGGCGAATGGCACCTCATCGGGACTTCCAGGGAAGTCCGGCCATCTGGTCGCTACATAGGAAAGCATTGCGGGCGACCAGATGACCGAGGCGAGAGGGGCGACCAGATGGCCGGGACCGAAATGACACCAATCTGCCTGCCCCAGGCCTGTAGGGAGCTCCGGGGCTCCAAGGCTCCAGGCCTCCGGGGCTCTGGGGCTCTGGGGCTCTGGGGCTCTGGGTCTCTGGGTCTGCAGGGCTCGGGGACTGCAGGGCTCCACGGCTCGAGGGGCTGTAGGGCTACGGGGCTACGGGGCTCCGGGGCTCCAGGGCTCCAGGGCTCCAGGGCTACAGGGCTCCAGGGCTGCAGAGCTCCGGGGCTC